>NC_091950.1:76005635-76051526 GCF_031021105.1 Erythrolamprus reginae
CACTGTAGCCTTGTTGGAAAACACTCTTCTGGATAAAATGAGGTTGAAGGGGTGTTGTGTGTGTGAGAAAGTACCTTTAAGATCTCTCTCTCTCCCTCTCTCTCCCCCTCCCTCCCCCTCTGTGTGTGTGTGTGTGTGTGTGAGAGAGAGAGAGAGAGAGAGAGAGTTTGACATAAGAAAGAGAAGTCTTACATGAATTTCCTCCCATATTTCAACAGAACTAAAACGAACTTTTCTCTGCTACCTTCTTGGTGGATGATACACAAACAAAAAAATCCAACACCCCACAACCCCACCCTTGTTTAGGCATCACTCTGCGTTGCTTTGGTTTGTTTGGTCTGTTTAAGGCAGGTGCTGGGATTAAGACAGGAAATAAGGTGCTAGTCCTGTTACTGGCACCTATTGTCAAAGGCTGCCCAAAAAGGATGCAGATGTGCCGGGTTGAATTCTTCACACAATTGATCCGTGTGCAAAAAGTTAACTATTGTAAAAAAGGGAACTTTTAGAAATGGAAATCGCCCTGGGCTGGAAGGGAAGTAAAGGTGGAGTAACCTGGAAGTAAATCCCACTGAGGCGGCTTTCTAAAAAAAGTGATCAGTAGAGTGAATTCATTTCTCCATACGAAATTTGGTAAATGGTGTCTAATTAGTTCTTTCTATTCAATGAAAAGTTTTTAAACTTTCTGGTTAACTCGTAGATGCTTCTAATAGTTAAAATAGCAAATGACTAATCTTAATTATTTTTCTCTTAATAAAATTTAGACAAACAATATACGTGAATTTCTTTGGGTTCCACAACTCTTTAACCGAGTACAGCCCTGAACATAGATTTTTAGGGAAATAAGAGGATATATTTCCTATCTCTTCCTCTAGGAGGTTCTCAGTCATGCAGGTGATGGTTGTCCCAAATGTGCTTTTTCAAGAGGCGGTTGGACTTTTCTGATTTTTCTTTGAAGACGTTTCGCTTCTGATCCAAGAAACTGTAGACCTAGAATGATAAGCGAAACGTCTTCAGAGAAAAACCAGAAAAGTCCAGGTGCCTCTTGAAAAAGCACCTTTGAGTTTCCTGTCTTCTTCATAGACGATAGAGCAAATCATCTCCAAAGTCAAGTTCTCAGTCCGGATTTAGCTTTACTTTTTTGTTAATCACTGAGGCTATAATTAATTTTTAGGGCTGGGTTTGAGTGGAGGGATATAGTAAACTCTCCCTATTCGAGCATCCAAATCAAACAGGGCAGAGCGCTTCACCGCTTACCTAAAACCCGTTCGGATTTCAATCAAGGCGTTGCAAGCGTCCCATTACTCTCCCTCCCTCACCCGCAGAAAATTTGCTAAACCTTGTCGCCCCTGACCCGCTTTATCCCAGGACACCCCCCCCCCCATGTCTCCGCAGGCCCAAAAAGTAAGGCGCTTACAGACGCGCGCCGACCCTCGGGTCTGACTTCCCAGCGCTGTTCTCTTAAGAGAACAGCCGAAGAGAAACCGATTCCCCCTTTTTTGTGGCCGTGAAGACGACGTTTCGAAGCCGCCAAATTCTGCCCTCTGCCTCTATCTCCCCCCCCCCCAGGTCATAGGAAGGAGAAGGGAAGGCGAACAACAGCCTTAAGTCTTCTCTCCTTCGTTTCTGCTTTTAATTCTAGGGCAGGGTGTGAATTCAGTTCAAAAGACCAAGCTGGAATCTCAGACACACTCTCTCCCCCCCTCTCCCCCTCTCCGCCTGCCTGCCTGTCTGTCTGTCTGTCTGTCTTTCTCTCTCTCTCTCTCTCTCTCTCTCTCTCTCTGTGTGTGTGTTTCTCCCTGTCTCTCTCTTTTTCTCCCTTTATTCCTTTAATTCTAGAGCAATGTGTGAATTTAGTTCCAAAGACCAAGGTGGAATCACAGGGACTCTCTCTCTCTCTCTCTCTCTCTCTCTCTCTCTCTCTCTCTCTCTGTGTGTGTGCCTCTCTATGTCTCTGTGTCTATATGTCTATCTCTATCTCCCCCCTCTCTGTGTCTCTGTCTCTCTGTGTGAGGCTCAAGCCTAAAAGCGGGCGGATTTAAAATTTATTTATGTTGTCTCTCCCGGTCTGGTTGCGTGGCTCTGGCTTCCCCTTGGTTGGGTTGCCGTCGGGGGGGGGGGATATTCCGAGGAGGTGGAGGCAGAGACGCCAAGGAGTTCAAATAGTTGGAATGGCTCTTCAGACCTCCTGGAAGGTTTTGGGGGGGGGGATGTTTGCCTCGGCTTAGCGCTCCTCCTAGGACATCCGTTGTACCCCTCCGTTCCCATTGACTTCAATAGAGGAATCTGCGTCGGTTGCCTTTCAGAACCGTCAACAATTAAAAAAAAAGTTGGTAAAGAGGGAGAGAGCGAAAGAAAAGACCGCTCTGCCCCCCTCCAGGATTCCCCTCTTGTTTAGCCCTCCCCCGCTGGTGAGAAGGGGTGTCTAAACTTTTTTTTGAAGCCTCACCCCTTCCCCTCAACCCCTCCCAGCTTCCTTTTCTCTCATCCCACCTGCTACCAGCGATGGATAAAGTCGTTCTGGGTCGCTCTTCCGGGCAACCGAGGCTAACGTTAGCTCGAGACCTTATTTTTTCCCCCAGAGCCCTTTTGTGTATTTTGGATTTCTTTAGCGCGGCAATTATAGTAACAGATTTTCTCCTCTGTAAACACAAAACGAGGGCTGGGTGGAGGGGTGGAGGGAGGAGGAAACTCCTCCATCATGTTTTTGATTACTATTTTTGAAATCGCGGTACAAACAGCGAACTGAGCCATTGCATTATTTTGTAACCCGAGAAACACTAAGCAAATCAGTGTTCTCCGGGGCCTCTCTCTCTCTTTCTCTCTCTCTCATCCTCTCTCATTCTCTCTCCCATTCTCCCCCTCTCTCTCATTATCTCTTCCTCTCATTCTCTTTCTCATTCTGTCTCATTCTCTCTTTCTTTCTCTTTCTCTTTCTCTCTCCCATTCTCTCTCATTATTTTCTCATTCTCTCATTCTCTCACTTCATTCTCTCATTCTCTCTCATTCTCTTTCTCATTCTCATTTACCCCCTCTCTCTCTCATTCTCTCATTCTCTCATTCTCTCTCCCTCTCATTCTCTGTGTTTCTCATTCTGTCTCATTCTCTCTCTCTTTCTCTCTCTCATTCTTTCTCCATGTCATTCTCTCCCCCTCTCTTTCTTTCTCATTTTCACTTTCTCTCATTCTTTCTCCCTCTCATTCTCTCTCATTCTGCTTCTCATTCTATCTAATTCTCCCTCTTTCTCTTTCATTCGCTCTCGCTCGCTCTCCCCCATTCTTTTCCGCCTCATTCTCTCTTATTCTCCCTCATCCATTCTTTCATTCTCTCTCATTCTCTGTTTCTCATTCACTCTCATTCACTCTCTCTCATTCTCTCTCTCTCTCTCTCTCTCTCTCTCTCTCTTTCGTTTGTGCCCTGGGTGCGCACTCCTTGTGTTAAGAAATCGCCGGGATCGTTCGTACTTCGGCTCTTTCCCCCCGCCACCCACCCCTCTCGGTCTTCAACTTTTGCTTCAGAGGGGTTTTCCTGCGGAACTTTTAGATTAAGGTCGTTTTGGGTAGCTTGTATCCTCCCGTACAATGTTTGAGCCGCCCCGCAAATCATAGGCCACGGGCCTCTCGAAAGCTTGCTGAAGTTTAGAACTGCTTCGCTCCACGGGTTTGATAGCTAAACCTGACTTCTCCAGCCGAAATAAATCGTTTCCGAATTTTTTTAAAAAAAATCACACGGACGCATTTGGGCCCTCCTGTTTTGAGAGCTGCAGTCACAACAGGCAGAGCTGTCAAGCCTTTGATACAGGCCAAACATTTCTAAGGGCGGGAACCTGATCCCGAAGCCCGGCATCTGCTTCTTGAAGCAGCATTTTGGGGGTGAGCCTCAGCTTCTCTTTACCTGACCGGCAGCTCCGACTTTCTATCGATCTATTTCTTCACAAGAAGGTCGCTAAGTGCGCCCGCCCCGCCCTGCACCCCGCCTGCAACCACAATGCTTCCGCTTGCGAGTGGGTTCCAGTTACAACAAACGGAGGGGGAGGCAAGTTAAAGCCCCTGAAAAAGTTGGAGACATACGGTTTGCAAAAAGACCGTTGGCTTTGCTTTTCAAATATCTTCCCCTAGCTTAGAAAGATCTCAGGAGAACTAAGACCACCCTGAATCTCTCTCCCCCTCTCTCTTTCTTTCTTCCCTCCCTCCCTCCACAGGACATGGGCACCAAGAGACTCCTTTCTTTCTTTCTTTTTCTTCTTTCTTCTTTCTTTCTTTTTCTTCCCTCCCTCCTCCCTCCACAAGACACGGGGCACCAAGAGACTTCTTTCTTTCTTTCTTTCTTTCTTCCTTCCTTCCTTGCTTCCTTCTTTCCTTCCTTCTTTTCTCCTTTCTTCCACAATACCCACTACCTTGCTACCTAGAAATAGTCCGATTTTTAAAAGCTACATTAAAAGCTACATTAAACAAAGAGTATTGTCTAAAGAGCTCACAAAGAATAGGAATAAGGAACTTCCAAGTCTAAAGCAATGTACCCCTAAATATGTAATCCCCAGTAGTATGCTGTTTCTTGGATAACCTGGATCTGGCTGCTTTGTGACTTAATATCAGCCAAAACCAGCAGAATTTTGGCTTTTACTTTTCAACCTCTTAGAGATGTGTGTGTGTGTGTGTGTGTGTGAGTGTGTGTGTAAGGGAGAGAGAGATGGGGGAGGTGAGAGAGGGGTGGATGGGTGGATGAGAGGGGTTGAAACCTTCAAAGGTAGGAAGGAAGCTGTCCCCTTCGGCCACCCATCTACGAGAGATCCCATTCACAGCACCAAGCACCTTTATTATCCAAGGGGCTGACGAAGGAGGGTTATTTTTGAACAAAATGGGGATAAATAAGCCCATTGGGGAGGTTCGGGCCTTCCTGGTTACACACACAAACGTTAACCCTCCCCTGGTAACGTGTGTTAAATCCGCAAGTCGACCTTAACCATCATGGATCCGACACCTGCTTCTTTCCCAGTCAAAGACCCCAAAGCCACAGACTTTCCTGGCAAACGAGACCAGTTTATTACGAAGAGCCGGCCGGATTCCCCGGGATAGTGATTCCTGACCATTTAGGGTCTTAGGGTGGGTGGGTGGGATAGCCCTCCACTCGCTTCCCTGGAAGTAAGCCCTCTTGCATTCAAAGGATTTGCCTCGGCCTTATAGGATCACCCTGTAAGCCACCGGTGGCTTTGTTTGTGTAATTGAGTCCAAAAAAGCACATAGGAACAGTATGCAGATAGTTAGTCTAATTGCTTAGAGGAATGTAATTGGCGTTATATTTTTCCTGTAGCAGTGTGTGTGTATACCTCTTCTCCCTTGATAAATATATATTTAAAACGAAGCCCTCCCCTGCCTGTCTCGACATGTTCTTATGTTTTGAAGAATGGGAGAGGAACAACAAACCTATTACAATAGTCACCCCATCTGATTAGGCGTGTAATATTTTCTGTTTGCGCCTTTTACCCTTGAAAACAAATGGCTCCCCGGCTCTCCCCAACCCCCAATCTTCCTTTCGCATTTCGAAAACCTTTGGCTGTAAGGAGGTGGGCTTTTTAACCCCCCCCCTTTGTTCACCCCTCCCCAACTCCCAGTCCCACCGTTGCCAAAAGAACCGAATTCTATTTATAAATGTTAGGGAAGTGTAAATTACTTCCCACCCAACAAAATAGAAACGGAGCGGCAATTTCCCAGCGAATGCGATTCGAAAATATAGATTAAAAAAAGAAAAGAAAGAAGGGGGGGGGGGGGAAGCGACGAAGTATAATTCAATCAAATTATAGAAAATTGCTTTAAAAATCCAGAGCAGGAGCGATCCATTATGTCTGTTTTATTAGTGACAAGTACAATTACACCAAACTAAAAGAAAACTAGTGAATATATAATTGCCGTAATCATGTTAGTGTTTGAATAAAAATGACGGGGACGTTTAACACTTTGACAATAAAATCTTCAGGAGGAAAAAAAAGAAAAGAGGGGGTTGCGCTTATTTATTCAAGCGTGTTTTTTTTTAAAAAAATATATTTGTCACCACGTGAGCAAGAAAACCTCACTTTTGTTCCGGGGCGCACATTCACTCCCTTCACCCAGTTTTGTTGCGCCCCAACGGGACCCCCCGAAAAGAATAACCTGGGGTGGAGGTCGTGGGACGCGCCTTGGGCGCTGACACTTGGGCTCCCTATTGTTTAAGGCCGTGTGGGGGGCTTCCCAAAGGATGCCACCTACAGGGAAAGGTTGCTATCCGCTCCCCCCCCCCGCAGCCAATCACGGAAGAGGAGACGGTACCCGTGTTGCTATTCCGCCTTACATTGCGTCCCCCCCCCCCCGCCACCACCACCATCACAATATTTGCTTTGGAATTGCCTGGGTTTGTTAACACCTGGCGCGATCGATGGAGACGGTCTTCCGAAGAAGCTCCTCCCGTTTCGGTGGCGCCGAGGAGGTGCGGAGTTTGAGCGAGAAGGGACGCAACCGCAACGGGGCTGCTGGTATAGACTGAGGAGACCCACGCGCGCACCAGGCACAAGCCGCAACGCCTTTGTGTTGCACTCGAGCCCTTCGGACGGTCGGTAAAGCTATAGGGCGTGAAAGAAAGATTTATCGTAGGTCAGAGCACAACAAAGACATTGAAGATGAAGAGCGAGAAGGCCTAATAAATCCTTCCTTCCTTCCTCCCTCCCTTCTTTTCTTCCTTCCTCCCTTATTTCCTTCCTTCCTTCCTTCCTTCCTTCTTCCCTCCCTTCCTCATTCCCTCCCTTCCCTCATTTCCCTCCCTCCCCCCCTCTCTCCCTTCCTTCTCTCCTCCCTCCCTCCCTTTGAATTTAATTGGAACACTCCTTCAACTCAGCCAGGCGCAGGCTGACAATGATTTTTTAGCTCCGGTAGGAATCTAAATCTATTCTAGAGCGTCTTCAAAACTGTCATAGCTTCCATTCCAGGAATACCCGAAGCTGGGAACTTTCAGCAAAGGATAGGGCTAGCATTTCTTTTTCAGTATTTAGCAGAACGAAACTTTCCACGATTCCCACACCCTCCCCCGTGGCCGTTCAGCATAAAATAAATAAAATAAAATGATTAAGTCTCATAATTCTAATAATAAAAACCTCGAGCCATAATATTATGTCACCGACAGTGATAACAGAAAACGACATCTCAACACATTAAGTATACGAATATCGATGTTATTACTTGAACCGAGTCCTCGGAGAGGGGCGGCATACAAATCAAATAAACAAACAAACAAACAAATAAATAATATTAGGAGACTGCATTCTAAAGCCAACGCGCAGCTTTATTTCCGCTCAGGAAAGAAGATAAAACATATTTTAACCACAAGCAAAAATAGCATCCTACCTGAATTAACATTTTTAATAGTGGGGATGGGGGGTAGGGAGGGAGAATCTATCGACATGTGAAGGGAAAGAAATCTAAATTCGCAAGAATTATAAAACAGGACCAAGAGAAAGATTTTTACTGGAACAATTATAGGATATAAACATGTTTTTTGTTCTTTCTTTTAAACGCTTCTGCTTATTATTTTCCAGCTTGCTATAAATAGAGTAGTGGTTCTGCTCCTTTGGAAGCTAATTGAGAACACCGTTCGAAGGTAGAAGCGTTGGGATTTTGATGTTGGATTTATGTTTGTTTTTTGTTTTGGAAAAATCCCACCTAGGAAAAGAAACATTGAAGTCACATTTGTCCAGAGAAAGGAGATAATTTAAAAATCACAAGCTTTTCTTGCTGTGTCCTAAGTGGCTATATCTCTGAAAAGAAACTTAGGGAGCCAGCTTGAAAGAACGAATGTGCTTTATTTCTATAACCGTCCTAAAAAAACCATTTCTCCCTATGGTAATAAAAAAAGGGTACTTCCCAGCAGCCTGCCATATTTTATGCTTTAGCTTATTTTTATGGGAAGACGATCGGCCCAGTGTAATGTGAGGGTCTAAGAATTTGTTCATCAGAATTATATTCAAGGCAGATGTTCATCTTTTGTTACACTTTGCCTGCTGCTTCACGCAACGGGTCGCCAGGATATGGTCAAAAAAGTCAAAATGGCGTCGGGGACGGTGGGTTCAAAGGTCGACCCCCCTACCCTGCACCTCAAAAACTGTTGGAGCTTTGCTGTACCCACTTTGGGTGCCATACCGGCCAAAGCGAGGCAGTCAGGGCCACAAAGAGCCAGTTTTATTGACCTGCACTCCACAGGTAGCTCCCCATCCAGTCCCAGGACAGAATTAAAACCAAACAAAAACAAAAAACCGAGAGGCATGACATGTGTGAGACAGAAGAAGGTGGACGAGCGAACTTTAGGAGCTTTAATGTTATTTATTTTTGCATTTGGCTGTGAGCCGCCCAGAATCTGCTGTGTGTGGGGCGGCATATAAGTCCACATAATAAATAAATAAATAATAAATAAACTATGAAATCTCCCATTCGAATTTGGGCAATTTTTCAGGTGCCCCGTAGCCTTCCATCCACTTCGTCTCCCGAGGTGGAGCTCGCAATAAACATGGGCAGGAATGGCCTTCCCAGTCCGTGAAGACATGACAAGACCATTCGCCATCGACCTCGTTGAACTAAGCCCTAAGTTTTCAGGCCAGAAATTCTTTTTCTGGACCTGAATGGATCTGTCCTTTTGGGCTGTTTTTGTTTTCTTTTGTTTTGTTTAGGTTTGTGTTTTTTTGCGGCAACGAGGCATTTTAGGACATTTTAGGACCTTAGCAACTTTTAAGACTTATGGATTTCAAGTCCCTGGATCATAGTTCCCTCTAAGCTGAGCAGTGAGCAATCGCTCACTTAAAAATCATCATCAACTCAGTGTTTTCCAAACCTGCCCAGAAGCCGAGAGGGAAAGAGTGAGAGGGAAGGAGAGAGAGAGGAAGAGAGAGAAACAGATAAAAAAAGAGAGGAAGGAAAAGAGAAAGAAAAAGAATGGGAGTAAGGAAGAGAGAAAGAAAATCAAAATCTAGTTTGAAACTAGCTCAACTATTTAAGTGGCATTTTGATATTGATAGAGTTGCCCTATTATGAGCTCACTGTTATAGACACACAGTACAGTATTTCATTTTGAAATTCTCTGAGGCAAAACAGGGTGGGTTTTTTATTTGTTTGTTTGTTTATTTATTTATTTATTTATTATTTCTGTGCCGCCCAGTCCCGAAGGGACTGCCGCTCAGACATTATACTCCCCCCCCCCAAAAAAAAAATTAGAGGGAACATTGCCCTGGATTCCCCAGCCAGTTTTGCTAAGTTAAACTTGACTCTTAAAGGTGCTAAGGTTGGAGACTCCTCCTTTAGGAGATTGTGGGACTGTTTCCTTTTCCAATGGTCACCGTATTACCATCTTTCTAGGGATGGTGGGTGAGTTCCGGCGCACTCGGCAGGGCTGAATTTGGCTAGAAGAGAACAAAGCTGCAGCCATAAAGCAAAGCCCCCAAGAAAATAAAAAAGCCTCAAGAAACCGACTCTGTACTTTCCTTACCCTCGAAAAGCTACCGCTTCCTCCTCCTCCTCCTCCTCTTTTTTATATTACGGAAAGATTTTTTCCACTCTCCTGTTCCAGGAGGATGATAAGGCGATCTATTACAAATCAAATGTTTATGTTCTGCAAAGGTTTTTTTGGGGGAAAGAAAGTTTTCCCACAAAGTGGCTGGGTTGAGCCGGGAAAGAAGCAGCAGTTATTTCAATTGCACCAGCGCCATCTAGTGGAAGAAAAGTGATCTGCCGGCTTTTGTGATTTTGAAACGGCGAGGCAAGAAAACATGAGAGCACTTCATTGGGAGCTCCCCCAATGAATTTCAGAATCAATCGCAATAAAAATGCACGGTTAGTTTCGCCTCCTCTGGAAAGAAGTTTTCCACGAGATCTTACGATCTTACAGATCTTCGAATAAGGCTGGGGAGTTTCTATCCCTTCCTCTCAGAGGGATTTAAAAAATATAGCTTTGTTAAAATCTACCATCTCCCTATCCGCTAGTATCAGCAGAAAATTTCAAGATACATTAGGCAAGAATTCCAATGACTCTCTTTATAAACCTGCCTGACACATTCAGAGGGAGCTAAATTGAGACTCCTTTACTTTTAATTATCCTAATATAAGAGGGTTGTTCCAGGTGAATTATGATAACTGCTTGAGCAATTCAGTCTCTCTATCCTAGCGGCTGTACCCATTCTAACGCAACTCAATTTTTTTCCTTGCTGTGTCCTTAGCCCAAAACCTTTACTTGTTCTTAGTTGCACCTTGGTTAAAAGTAGTATTTTTCCCGGTAAAATGAGAGTTTTCAATAGGAGCCAGCAGGGACCACAAAGTGTATAAAATAAGTTTGGCTTTGTCGTCCATTCCCCTTGCAAGATAAATCAGACCTCTGACTGTGAAAAGGGAACAAAGACAAAAGAGGCAGAATGGGGATCATCAACGGTGAAAACAAGTTTCATACCAGCATATCTTTCTCTCAAACCAAGGATGGATAGACAGAAATATATCAGCCATGGAGAAAGGAGGTCATGAAACGGACTACAAATGAATACTATTCACAATGGGATGAGCCAGCATGCATCCAGCAAAAAGTTTTGCTTTCAATGACTGAACCACAATCTCATAATGGAGAGCATTTATAGAAATTGAACTTAACATACATACAAGAGATCAAGTCATATTCTTCTGGTTGTTCAGACATCCAGTGCAAGTCTATGACTACAGTCTGAATGCAGTGCATTCAAAGTTAAATTTAAAAAACACCACCAAAGGTTAAAGACCCTTATAGTTTAATTAACAGCAGTATCCATATCCCTGAGGTTGGAAGATCATCCAGATGCCCATCAGCAGAACAAATATTGTGTGCTCACAGATCAGAAGCCACCAACAAAACCTTCTGACCATAATACCAGCACCAGCATCAATTCGTATATGACCGCTTTGAAATCAAGCCAATTAAATCCCTTCGCTTCTACAGTTCTACACCCAGTAAAACATAGGAAGAATGACTGCAGGATTTGGAATTGGCTGGTCTAAAGATAAGAATAATTAAGGGTGACATAATAGCAGTATTCCAGTATTTGAGGAGTTGCCACAAATTATTCTCCAGAGCGCCCAAAGGCAGAACAAGAAAAAATGGTTGGAAACTAATCAAAGAGACAATCAACCTGGAAGGAAGGAGAAACTTCATAACAGGGAGGACAATTAATCAGTGGAACAGCTTGTTTTCAGAAATGGTGGGCGCTCTATCACTGGATGTTTTTAAGAAGGGTCTAGATAATCACTTCTCTAAATTGGTATAGGTTCTCTTGCCTGAGCAGGAAGCTGGACTAGAAGACCTCCAAGGTCCCTTCCAGTTCATTCTATTGTCAGTCATCCAAGTCATGGCTGTCCCAAATTTTGAGACAATTAGACCTGGATGACTGAGAATCTCCATAGATATTTATCTATGCATTTGGGATAATTATTTTGCTGTAATTGTTATAATTTTAACAATGTGACCACTCTGTTAGAGAGCGAGTGAGATATAAACATGTCCACAGCCAGGGAGGAAGGATTTTAAAAAAAGTCAACATGGGAGCCATAACTGCATAATCCAAGTGACATCCTCTTGTTTGTATGCATAGGGCACGTGATGCTCATAAAATGGGTGGGCTTTCAGTCACAAGGTCGCAGCTAGCAACTTTGTTCATTTCAGGACTTGCTTTTGATTCACTGTCATGGAAACCCTGTGGGGAAATGTTAAAGTCTTGTCAATAGACAGGCAATTGCTTTTGTTCATACACAAATTATAATGACCAGACAAATGTGAAAACAAAGCTGTACACAAAGCCATTTTAATGCAGTTCTAATACTGTATTATTAGTATAGATTTTTTTAAAAGAAATAAATAACCAAAAGCCTATTTGATGTAGTGATTAAATAATCGTCCTAGAAACCAGGAGGCTACGAGTCTAGTCCTGCCTAAGGGAAAAAACCAGCTGGTGATTTTGGACCAGTTTCTCTCAGCCCTATGGTGGATGGTTGGGATGGATCCAGGATCAAGTCCACTTTTAATGATAGAAATTCATTTGGCAATGTTGGACCAGATACATACACACACACTCCCACAAACCTGAGAACTTCACAAGGTTCTTCTTGTGCAAATAAAACGATTTCTTTGTGGCTTTTTGTCCCTTGGAGTAATGGTAAGATGTCAAGTTAACAGATAAGCAAGTTATGTTAGTTAAAGGGCTTAAAGAGTTGGGACTTCATCCTCCTATCTAGCCAAGGAATGCCTGGCTCTCTTATAGGTTGGTAACTTTGAGGTCCTGTCAAAGTCTTCTATAGAAGTCTGAAGGGCTCCTAAGGGCTTGATGCTGCTGATATTCACCTTTTAGCCAATTTTTTAGAACAGACCAATGTTCTTTGCTAAAGGGTATTGACGGGGAGTTAATTATGACGGTACTGTTCAAGCTAAATGTTTTTAATATTTCATGCCTTTCAGGAAGGAAGCAAGAAGGTTGAAGACAAGACTTTCCCAGCTCAAAGGAACATGGTAGCTGGGAATGATGGTGATTTGAACCAGGAGCTATAAAGTTCCTTCTGGGGAAAAAAGAAAGAATCCAACTTTTTATGGAACACAATTCCATATTTTTTGTCACTACCATGCGAGTGCATAGTCTAAGTTCCGAGAATCTTGAGTTCTGAGTATCACAGGTCACTAGTAGCATGGAAACTAGAACTGCAGGGAATTAAAGACAGAGAAATTGTGCTTGCTGTTTAATGTTAAAGTTTCTCTTCTCTCCTGGGGACAAGCTGGAGGAAAACCACGGCAGGAGAACTCCTGTTCACAAGGACTCCTAATTTGTGACCTATAACAGAGCTACAAGGCAGCGTCTTTTAGGTTGTGGGGATGTGGCAATTGTGATTTAGGTGGAGAATCTGACCTTTCAAATCCCGATGATTGAATTCTAGATAACAGCCAGCCCACTGTATTTCTCCCCCACCCCTTCTTTTCTCCCAAGGATCAGAAACTATTTTACTGCCCTACTATCTGCTTTGCTTAGGTGGTAAATTTAATAGTCTTTTTTCAATGATTTTGAACGGTTGAAATGACCCCCTGCCCTCTATTCTTTCTTTTGTAAAGATACTTTTTTATTTTACTTCTTTAGCCAAAAATTGGCTAAAAGGTGAATAGCACCTTTACTATTTTACTTCTTTTATTAACTCTTCCATTCAGATTAATGTTACATTTCATACTTTTTATCAGATAAACAGCTTGCTGTTGGGTAGAGGTGTGATAGCTAAGAAAGACTGTTAAAAGAGTATTTGAAGATTTGCCTATTATCCACAAGCACATTACCTATGTGATACTACCCTTCATATGCATATTGATGTTTGTGTTGCTGGTTTTAGAGTGTAATAAATATACTTATTTGCTTTGCCTTATATTTACCTTTCAGTGTAAGCATCAGGGGAGTTTCCATGCAGGTTTTTTATTATCTAGGCAGAAATTACCCCCACTGATTTTAATAAGACAAAAAGGTAATACTTTTTTTAAAAAAAGTCATCATCTGCATTAAACCTCCCAGATCTAAGCAATAGCTTCAGCTAGTCTCCAAACTAGGAAAACTGTGAATGGAGTCCAGAGCACCTCTAGTGCCTTGTCTCAAAAGAGAACCACAACTGGTTCAGAAATATATTGTATCGGGGCTCACGTATTTGGAACTGTGTGAAATTGGGAGGTTCAGGACACTACATGATGTGTTGATCTTCTACACCAGAGGTCTCCAACCTTGGCAACTTTAAGACTTGTGGATTTCAACTTCCAGAATCCATCCACAAATCTTAAAGTTGTCAAGGTTGGAGACCCCTATTCTACACAAACCTAATCTGCCTCCCCCATTTTCTCTAGAAGTATTGATTTACTCACAGACCTATATTTCTTCTGTCTTCTTCCATGGTTTCAGATTTCCAGATTTGCATACAGCTGTGAAATATCCTGATGATGTCCTGGTTAAGTCTTACTTTGCTTAATTCCTCCCCCACCCACCAAAAAAAATCAGCCATTGATTTAGTGGGTGAGACAGGCTGTTATGACCTGAACATTTGTTGAAAGAAGTACCTACCTTTAAAAAAGTACCTACCTTTAAAAAAGGCCAGTCCTTCAGATGAGTCTTCTAGTGCTTGCTTTCAGAGTTGTCAAGATCTAATAGCATGGCAGAGACAGGAGCTTTTAACAGGGTCTTCCTCACTTCTTCCCCCAGGTTCTCCTTAAAATATATTTTGGGTTATTGATTAGCTTTCCAAAGGGCACCATCCCTTTTCTAATTCATTCTTTCTTGGATTTTGGTGATACACTGAGTGATATCTGGTTAGTTCAAGTGTCTTTGAAATGTCATTTTTAATTTGAATGAGCTAAATGACTGAGTGAAGGGCATCTGCATTATTAACTGTAGCTTGTTAACTGTTGCATTTATACTAAGACATCACTGTTGAGATCAACCTAAATTTTAAAGGATTTCTTAGTTGTACTTGCAGTATTGCAAAGTGCTGTGTGAAGGTGTGTGCAAGATAAATGAGACAAGAAGAATGAAATGTAAGACTATGTGGACTAGATCTCTTTCTTTCTTTCTTTCTTTCTTTCTTTCTTTCTTTCTTTCTTTCTTTCTTTCTTTCTTTCTTTCTTTCTTTCTTTTGCAAAACACAGACTGGAATGCATGCACGGCATCAACCAAAATTTATCCCTGTCACTTTCAGGAAGTCCCATTTGTTTCCCATTTGAACCTGTTTGAAAAGAATAAACTCTGGTCCCAAAACATGATAGGGATAAATGTCTAATGGGAGAGGAAAAATTTCTGCAGTCTTCCCCCCCCCCCAAGCCATAAGATCTAGAAACTTGGTTTTTGTTTTTTTACAATGCAAATGGTCTTTATTTTTTTTAACAAGGGAATTTTTTTCCCTACTTGCACCTAGAGTCTTTAAACATATTTACAAGGATAATTCTTCAACCTCTACTCCAATTAACTAATTTTCCTTTCTAAACATATTCCAAATTGTTGAAGGAGGCTCTCCAAATGCAAGGAGTGAAAGGGAAGTGACTCTGCACATGTTCAAAGGCAGAGTATTATTTACCCCTCTAGTTTATAAAGGAGATTTTAGCAAAGGAAAACTCTTCAGAAAAAAAATCAAACTATTCATAAAACTGTTCAAAGCCAGCTCTCTCATCTCCCTCACCTCTCTATTCCCCTTTTTTTGGGGGGGGACAATAGCCTCTTTCCCTCTTCCAGATCTATCCCCACCCCTCCTTTCTTTGCATTCTCATATACACACACACACACACACACACACACACACACACACACACACACACACCAAGTGAGATGGCAGGTTTATATATAAAGTTGATGAGGCCAGAACAAGGCTGAAATAGATCTATCCTGGTCTCCCTTCACTTTCAAATTCAGCAAAAACATATATACACTGCTCAAAAAAATAAAATTAAGGGAACACTTAAGCAACATAATATACCTCCAAGCATAGTTCCCTCTAAGCTGAGCAGTGAGCAATCGCTCACTTAAAAATCATCATCAACTCAGAGTTTTCCAAACCTGCCCAGAAGTCGAGAGGGAAAGAGTGAGAGGGAAGGAGAGAGAGAGGAAGAGAGAGAAACAGATAGAAAAAAGAGAGGAAGGAAAAGAGAAATAAAAAGAATGGGAGTAAGGAAGAGAGAAAGAAAATCAAAATCTAGTTTGAAACTAGCTCAACTATTTAAGTAGCATTTTGATATTGATAGGGTTGCCCTATTATGAGCTCACTGTTATAGACACACAGTACAGTATTTTATTTGGAAATTCTCTGAGGCAAAACAGGGTTGTTTGTTTGTTTGTTTGCTTGTTTGTTTATTATTTCTGTGCCGCCCAGTCCCGAAGGGACTGCCGCTCAGACACTATACTTTTCCGCCCACCCCCCAAAAAAATTAGAGGGAACACTGCCTCCAAGTAAATCAAACTTCTGTGAAATCAAACTGTCCATTTAGGAAGCAACACTGATTGACAATAAATTTCACACCCTGTTGTGCACATTCAACTTTGTACAGAACAAAGTATGTTATTTGAGTGTTCCCTTTATTTTTTTGAGCAGTGTATGTATGTATGAATGAACGAACGTATGTATGTATGTGTATGTACTGTATATGTACAGTGAAGGGCTACCAAAATTTTTACTACCACACTGTGGGCGTGGCTTACCCAGGAGGACGCCCTGTATTTTTTTTCTTTCAACATCTTACAGTGCAAGTTGTGTGCTCTGGGGTGGAGCTCCATTTTCACTACCCCACTGCATTCCCCCCACCTCCTTTCAGTAGCTCGCCCTTGTATATGTACCGTATGTGTATATACACACACACACACACACAAAGTGGGACGGCAGATTTCATTGAAAGGCATTGACTTTCACTTTCAAATATGGGTCTTCTTTGGGGGGGCAGGGGAGGTCAAACCGAAGCGGGCCTTCGCTGCTTGTCTAACTGCTTCCCATTGACATGACGGAGGCTTTTAAAAAAGTGAGCCGCGTGGGGCGGGGTATCTGCCATTGATCCCATTAACCAGCCGCGGTGGAAATCAGCGCGGGAAACACCGCTGAGTTTTTTGGGGGTTTTTAAACCCTCATTTGTGGCCTCCCGTCTCCTTCCGCTTCCGCAGTCCCTCAGGCAACCCAGCCTTCTCCTCCATAGGCAGGCCGGCCCGGTTGGCTTTGAAATGTTCCGTCGGGCGGAACCCCGACCGGGTTTTGCCTCCCCCCCCCCACCAAAGAGGCTTCTCTCTTTCTGCCAGCGCGACTACCCCCCGCCCCCACAACGGGTACATTCGGCTCCTGAGGGAACCTGCAATTATGGAGAGGCCATCTCTGTCTCCCTCCCTCCCCCTTTGCTTTCCGTTGCTTGGCGCGAAGTGTTGTGGGACGAGGCGGGGGAGGAAAAAAAGCTGCGAACTATTCTCCCCCCCCCCCCCAAAATAGGATTCCCAGCTTGGTATTTTAATTGACTGAGTTCGTTATCATTGCTAGCTTTGCTCGCAACCGGGGCGGGTGGAGGAGAAGGGAATGGGAGGATGTGTGTCAAGGGCAAACGCGCCCTAAACAAAGCCCGCGCAGCTGTATTGGAGCTACCCCAGCACTATCAAGACGTGCTGCCGTGTCGTTGGGCTGGTTCGGTGCCACTGTTTTCGGGCCAGCGAGAGTTTAAGCGATGAGAGAGGGGGCTGAGAGGCTAGCCTGAAGAAAAACCCGAAGGGAAGGGCGGAGGGAGGACGGACTGGGGGAGGGAGGAAAGGTTTGGCTGCCGCCCAAACGAGGCTGAGCCCCGAAAGAGGGACGCTTGCTGGGAGAATTAGGGTGGCGGCTGCACGTTGTCCTACGCCGAATGTGAACGGGGAGGGGCCGAGAGGCCGTCGTTGGGCTGAGGAGGCGTTTTAAGGAGAAGTTCCCGACACGAGTTAGGAAACGGAACGTGAAGACGGGACTTTGAGGGGAGGAAGGGGGAGTCCTCCTGAACGCCGGAAGACGCGCCCTTTGTTTCTTCCGGCCTGCCCCCCCTACATCTCCCTCGCACCGAATGGTACCCCCCACATCCCGATCCCTGGCAACTGAAGAGATCGCTAGTCAGCAGGGCTGCGAAAAGAGTTCCCTCCAATCTTCAGTTCCCCGTTGTTTGAAGCCAAGGAGGCTCTTTTCCAAGCTCAGGGAGTCGAGGGGGTGGGGCTCTTGCTCTCCTCTGTCGCTCGGGCGGTCGTTTCTGCTTGAACAGTTTTATTGTTTTATTTTAATTTATCTTATTCTACCTACCTACCTACCCACCCACCCACCCACCCATCTATATACCTACCTACCTACCCACCCACCTTATCTGTCCGTCCGTCCATCCATCCATCCGGGTACAAGTTAATAGGTATGGTATAAACATAAACAAGAGCAAGTAGGAATAGGTAAATTTGGACAATAGGGCAGTAGGACAGGGACAGTAAGCTCCATGGTGCATTTATGCACGCTCCTTACAGACCTCTTAGGAATGGGGTGAGGCCAACTGTAGACAGTCTAAGGTTAAAGTTTTGTGGGGTTGGGGAAGAAACCACAGTCAGGTACTAATTCATTCCAGGCATTGATCACTCTGAAGTATTTTCTGCAGTCGAGTTTTGAGAGATTTATATTGAGTTTGAATGTATTTTGTGTGCGTGTTTGTTGTTGCAGTTGAAGCTGAAGTATTCATTGACTGGTAAGACATGGTAGATAAGAGATCCAGGGCTCTGGGTCGCCCTCAAGAATAGCCCATGTCCAGCCGCTTGAGCTTTTTTCTTTTTATTTCCTCAAAAGTGCAGTAACAGAAACTTGGGTGATGTTGGCTGTTGATTGGTGTATTTCCAAGCAACCCGGGTTGTTCCAGAAGGAACAGGGTTGGTTTTCTGTGGCCCAGCATTTCGGCTGGTTCATTTCAGCTCGCCAAAGTGAAAGCAGTTAAAAAGCAATTAAAGCAGATTTAATTATTGGCCTAACTCCAAAGAAGGAAAGGAAATTGTTCATAAGGGTGGTGCATTCACAGAGAGACAGGGACATCATTAGCCAAACCTTGTACTGTACTGTAGTTTCAGTCTGTACATGTTTTAAAATGATTGGGACATTTTTTAGACAAGTGCGTTTTAGGTTTAATGTTTTCTGAGGCTGATGGGAACCTCCCTCTCTTTCCTCTTCGCTGTTGGAAAGTTTGGCGTGTTTGCATTCCAAGGTACACGTGTTTTTGGTAATATTCAGAAATAACATCCAAATCCTTAAAGATTCAAGGGACAATTATTTGTTATGTTGAAATCTGTATGAACTTGCACAGACTTCATGCAGACTTTATACACAAGAGGTGTGTGTGTGTGTGTGTGGGGGGGTGTAGCATCCAAAGTATACTTTGTAATAAAAAGCTGGTATAACATTTTTCTCAAAATGTTCAAGAAATAAGACATTTGGAATGGTTTGGAATTTCTCTCCTTTTCATTTGGACAATTACATGAATAATTATAAACAGTGAATCCTCTCTAGTACAGAACTTCAGAGTGGGAGGCACAAAAAGTTAATAAAGTAGGAATCTAGCTACCTCTGTAGTGCTTGACAACCCCCCCCCCCGAATCCCTCTGAAACAGACCCATAATTCTAGGAATCTGGAGTGCTATACAATCTTCTACTGCAGGGGGGTTCAAACTCAATTTCATTGTGCGCAGCATCAAGGTTGTGTTTGAACTTGGGGTGGGCGTGGCCAGCTCAACATCACTTGTGTTGGCACCTGTGGGGGCCTGAGTGCTCTGCCAGAGAAAACAGGCTCCCAGAAAATGGCCTCCTGCAACCCTCTGCCAGTTAACCCTTTGTTGGCAGAAGCACCACAGGTCAGTCCTTCACTATTTCCAGGGTGGACCCGTGGGACAGACCTGAACACCTCATCCGGGCCTTGAATTTGATACCTCTGTTCTACTGGATTCGCTGTCTCCACCTCAATTCTGAATCAAAAGCAAAGTGTCATTTCTATTAGTATAGGATCCAATTCCCTGGCCCAGGAATTGCCATGTCAGAGAGGACCTTTCCCCTGTTAAATTGCAGTGTTCTGCACTCATCACCTGAATCAGCAGAAAGATAAAGCAAAATGATAAAGCAAAATTGCTGACCTCTATCTGGCCTCTGTATAGCTTTTGTTCTCAGTCTTCAAATTAACAAATAGAACAGTTTATATGCCCAGCGTAACTGGTATTGGGTGATGCCACTTGCAGAGTAACAAAGTTGGAAGGGACCTTCCAGTCAGAAGCCCTCCTAGCAGTGAAGGGTTACCAAAATGTTTACTACCACACTGTGGGCGTGGCTTAAGCAGCACGACCTGCATTTTCTTTCAACATCTTTCAGTGTAAATTGGGTGCTCTTGGGTGGAACTCCGTTTTCGCTACCCCACTGCATTCCACCCCATCCGGGCAGTAGCCCACCCGTGCTACCTAGTCAGAAATGTAAGAGACAAACTTCTATTTTAACACCTGTGCAATTAAAAATTGATTTAAGCCTGTACCCAGATAACCCACACTACACAAATTCTTTGTGAGCTGCACTGGTTTTGGTCTCCAGTCACAATTCAAAATGTTGGTTATTACCTTTAAAGCCCTACATGGCTCAAGGCCAGAGCATCTTCAAGACCACCTTCTACCCCATACCTCCCAGTGACCAGTTAGATCCTATAGGGTTGGTCTTTGGGTCTTGTCAGCTAAACAGTGTCGGCTGGCGGGTCCGTGGGGAAGAGCCTTCTCTGTGGTTGCTCTGACTCTGGAATCAGCTACCTCCTGAGATCCACACTGCCCCCATCTTATTAGCCTTCCAGAAAGCCATAAAGACCTAATTTTTCCAACAGGCCTGGGGCCAATGACCTCGGGGTGGTTATTAGCGAGGTCAGCCCATGAATGTATGGATGGCTGTAATTATTTTAAATTGAAATGTTTTTATATTGATCCATGTTGATCCTCCTGAGTCCTAGGGAGTTGAGTGGCAAAGAAATACAAACAAACAAACAAATCAACACTTTTAGGCAGGAGACCTATAAAGGTCAAATTATGAGGCCATAGCAGAAAAAAATATCACACTACATTTGTGCCATGGCTTGATTAACCTGACCTTAAAAACTCTGTTTTCTTCATCTTAGCAACTTCAAGACATGTGGAATTCCCCAGTGCGCCATGTTTCATGCTTCCCTAGCTTACCCATGATGACTGGAATTGAAGTCCACACACCTTAAAAGTTGCCAAGGTTGAGAAACACTTCTTTTAGGCTGTTTTGACTAAAGTATTTCCATGGAAGTGGGAAGATGAAGTTATAAGAGTGGAAAAGGGACAGGGATGGCATAGAAGTCCAATAATAGTCGAGCTAAAAAACAACAAAAGAACAGCTGGTTTCTAAAGGAAGGGAGGGAGTTAAATCAACACCCCTTACCAAATGTTATGAAGCCTACTAAAAAGGTCATCCAAAACCCTGTGCATGCTTTCAGGTTATCCATCTTTGTTTAACCTCAGATAAGAAGATAAAGCAAACCAACCAATGGGAGGGGCAGGAGAAGAAGGGATGGTATCCATACTAGGAGATCTTGGACTCTTGGAATTGGACTGTGTGAAGCTCAAGTGAGGACGTTTTCCAAAAAGGGCTCCAGTAAGGTCTTATAATGATTTCAAGCTACAATTCTATTGTCTCTAGGCTGAAGGGTGGGTAGAGGATGAAGAAGTTAATAAAGCATTGCCCCCCCTCCCCTTGTTTATTAGAAATATGATATGGAAGCCAAATTGAATTGTTCCCTGACTGCTTATTTGCAACCTGTGACCAGTGAAGGGCTACCAAAATTTTTACTACCACACCGTGGGCATGGCTTATGCAGGACGCCATGCATTTTCTTTCAACTTATTTCAGTGCAAATTGGGTGCTCTGGGGTGGAGCTCCATTTTTGCTACCCCACTGTGTTTTCCCCCATCCGGGCAGTAGCCCACCCCTGCCTGCGACAGTCGTTAAGTGTTATACCTCATGATTCTTGACAAATATATTTTTTCTTCCATGTACACTGAGACCATATGCACTAATGGCAAATTTCTTGTGTGCCCAATCACACTTGGCCAATAAAAAATCCATCTATTCTAAAAGCTTTGGTCAGCTCGGCTGAGACCCTGAACAAATCAATTCTAGGGAATTTGTATGCCACTTCTTGTCCTCAAAGTGGGCCTTGAGCAAGCAAGTGACTTTGTGGCAACTTTGTGGCTTGAGGACTCCTTCCTGCTGATGCTGCCTCACTCATATGTTGCTTGCAGATCTGTTCTTTTCCTTATGTGGTCTCCATTTGCTAATCCTGCAGTGCAGCTTCAGCCCCTTGTTCCACTCTTGTTCCAGCAAAATGGTGTGGTTTATTATACCCAAATCCTGCAAGAGTGAAGAAGGTCTGAATAAAAAGACCCCACAGATGATGATGATGATGATGATGATGATGATGATGATGATTTATTAGATTTGTATGCTGCCCCTCTCCTATGGTTCTTGCATTGGATATTGCTTCAAGGCTTATCCACTTCCAATCAGAGCTGACCTTTGTTCCTCTATTTCCCATGGCCCAAGTCTCTCATTTAGAAGTAGGAAGAAGTTTTCTGTCAGTCTGCTCCTGGGCACCTGATTCCAGCAGCACTTGGTCCAGGCAGTTTGAGGTCCTTTCCTCCCACCCTCATTCTTTTCTTTGTGATAGTTACCACATTTTCTGGAGTATAAGATGCACCTTTTCCCCCTAAAAGAGGCTGAGAATTTGGGTGTATCTTATACTCCGAATATAGCTTTTTTGCAGCTTTTCCCCCCTAGCCCTAACAATTTTAGAAACATAGAAACATAGAAGACTGACGGCAGAAAAAGACCTCATGGTCCATCTAGTCTGCCCTTATACTATTTCCTGTATTTTATCTTACAATGGATATATGTTTATCCCAGGCATGTTTAAATTCAGTTACTGTGGATTTACCAACCACGTCTGCTGGAAGTTTGTTCCAAGGATTTACTACTCTTTCAGTAAAATAATATTTTCTCATGTTGACTTTGATCTTTCCCCCAACTAACTTCAGATTGTGTCCCCTTGTTCTTGTGTTCACTTTCCTATTAAAAACACTTCCCTCCAGAACCCTATTTAACCCTTTAACATATTTAAATGTTTCGATCATGTCCCCCCTTTTCCTTCTGTCCTCCAGACTATACAGATTGAGTTCATTAAGTCTTTCCTGATATGTTTTATACTTTTATACTACATTTTCCTGAATTTTTTCATTGTACTCCCTCTGAAGATGTTTTTTCCCCAGCCCTAAATCTTTGCAGGCTTGTCTTCATTGCTTCTCCCTCCAAAGATTTTTTTCCAGCCCTAACCAGGCAATAAAATAATGTGGTGAAGCTGACCAGACTAATGACACTAGCCAGTTGAATACCTGGTAGGTAGAACCCCCTCTATTTTTCTTCCCCAAAACTAAGGACCATCTTATACATGTGCCTTATACTCCAAAAAATATGATAGTTCTAAACTGATGTCAATTCCAAAAGAGCCAGGAATTGAAACTGAAATCCAAAAGAGTCAAGGATTGAAACTGATCGCAGCCTTGAATGAGAGATGTAATCAATGACTCTGTCTACAACAACATTTGGTGACTACTACCTTAACAATAGTGATTTGCTTTATTGTTGTCCTGGTTGTTGAACTTCTTTCATTGCTTTAAATCACATCACCATTTTGTTTTTTTCCTTAAAAAAACAGAAGTTACACTTCTAAACAGAGCATACAAAACTTTTGCTAGACCAATCCTTGAATACAGCTCATCTGTCTGGAGACCCTAGAAAATGTCCAGAGCCCTCCATTCCTCCACTTGCAACAGAATACCCTACACAACTAGACTTACAATTCTAGGTTTAGAAAACGTAGAACTACGTCATCTTAAACACGACGTAAGCATAGTCCATAAAATAATCTGCTACAACGTTCTTCCTGTCAATTACTACTTCAGCTTCAACCACAACAACACACAAGCACACAACAGATACAAAGTTTAAGTAAAGTGCTCTAAACTCGACTGCAGGAAATGCGACTTTAGTAACCAAGTAGTTGATGCATGGAATTCACTACGAGACTCTGTGGTATCATCACCTAAGCCCCAAAATTTTACCCTTAGATTATCCACTGTTGACCTCTCCCGATTCCTAAGAGGTCAGTAAGGGGCATGCATAAGTGCACCAGAGTGCCTTCCGTCCCCTGTCCTAATGTTTATCTTTTACTAGTATCATGTATATAAATATTATGTTTGTATACCACCAATATGTATGTGACAAAACAAACAAAAAATAAAATATTTTTTTTTTTTTAAAAAAAGAGTATGGTGAAGACATCCCCAGTGGCCTCCTATGCCAAAATAGACCAAATTATTTTCAAAAACATATATTCTTTGCATACCATTTTCTAGGATTGGACAACCTTGGAGGACAGTTGCTGTTTTCTCCATTTTTTAATAAACGTATCAGAAGCATCTGGCTTCCTGTATTGGACTACATGGCTCCTTGGATTGATTTATTCTTTATTGTCTCATTGGCCATATGTTTGGAGTCAGTTGCTGGAGGCAAACAATGTGGCAGGCCGATTGACTTCATGCCAAGCTTGCTAATTTTCCAAAGCAGCTGGCTGGTCATTCCTGTCCATAGAACATTGGACTTTAAGCCAGCAAGACTATTCTTTGGTTGAATGCCACAGCTCATCCTGTTCCATCTTTAAAACATTTCCAATTCTTTCATAAGCATGCTTTCCTAGGCCTTGACTTCTCTCCATTTGAGACTTAGACAAAAGCCTCATTGGCTTCTATCTTCTCAGTGACAACTGCAAGGTTTAAACCCATTTTGCCAGCTTGCCTGCTAGGTTTCTTTCCTGTCAGCTTTGCAATAAACCTGGAAGGGAGGTTGGACTGAGAGAAAGAGACTCAGCAATGAATTCTATAGCTGAGAATGGGCTAGAGCTGGCTTTTCACATGCTAATTCAACATCAACTATTCACCATTCCAGCTTTAAGTTTTATATGGCAAGCATACTTTGCAAGTCCAATCGATTAACCCCAATAGAGCTTATATTCACATAATTCAGTTATTGTATTTTCTTCTTTATTTATTACATATATTACTTTATAAGTAAGGCACAAAACATACATAATATTTCTTTCTCCTCCTGTTTTCTCTATAAGAAATAACTCTTTGTGGTAGATGTGGGTTCCTCCCAGTTTGCACCGGTTCTATAGAACTGGTGGTGATGTTACAGAGCCGGTTCTGTCGGTGCTGGTCCATGGGCTCTGCCATATTTTTTGGGGGGATTTTTTTGGAATTTTTCCTCCTGTTTTTTGCTTATGAGCATGTGCAGAAACTGAGTTTTCGGCACTGCGCAAGCACCGCCATTTTGTTTTTGGCTTTTTTTGCTTCTTTTTTTAGTGCTGAGCATCTGCGTTTATGCCCACACGATGCAGCCCTGTGGCATGTAATGCAGGAGGAAGCAAATCTCTGGCGAGGTTAGTTAGAACCTATCCCTGCTGTGGGGAGAGATGGGGTCAGAATCTTTGAAAGAGATTGACTCAATAGTAGATGTCTGAGCCCCTAGATTTGTTAAAGGTCTCTATCAGAAGCCTTCCTGCCTTTTATAGACTAAGACCATCCATTTGTGCGTGTGCATGTATGTACAGTCATACCTCGTCTTACGAACCTAATTGGTTCCAGGGGCAGGTTTGTAAGACGAAAGGTTCGTAAGACGAAACATTGTTTCCCATAGGAAACAATGTAAAGTCAATTAATCCGTGCAACCAAAAAACCCCCCCGCAAAAAAACGGTGTCCGCGACTGCTGGGAAGCCGCACGGCTATTTTAAAAGGTGACAGCTGGGCTTCCCAGCACCCCCCCGAACCCCGAACCCGGAAGTTGGGCAAAGGTTCGGGGTTCGGGAGGTTGCTGGGAAGCCCCCCAGGCCGGCTGTCACCTTTTAAAACAGCCGCGTGGCTTCCCAGCTGTCTCCGAACGCCGAACGCGGAAGTTCGGGTTTGGCGTTCGGCTTTGGGAGACAGCTGGGAAGCCGGCTGTTTTAAAAGGTCACAGCTGGGCTGGGGGGGTTCCCAGCACCCCCCCGAACCCAGAACCCGGAAGTTCGGCAAAGGTTCGGGGTTCGGGGGGGTGCTGGGAAGCTCCCCAGCCTGGCTGTGACCTTTTAAAACAGCTGCGCGGCTTCCCAGCTGTCTCCCGAAGCCAAACGCCAAACCCGAACCGTGTTTGGCGTTCGGAGACAGCTGGGAAGCCACGCGGCTGTTTTAAAAGGTCACAGCTGGGCTGGGGGGCTTCCCAGCACCCCCCGAACCCCGAACACGGAAGTTCGGGAAAAGTTCGGGGTTCAGTGGGGTGCTGGGAAGCCCCCCAGCCCGGCTGTGACCTTTTAAAACAGCCGCGCAGCTTCCCAGCTGTCTCCCGAAGCCGAACGCCAAACCTGAACTTCCGGGTTCGGCATTCGGAGACAGCTGGAAAGCCGTGCGGCTGTTTTAAAAAGTCACAGCCAGGCTGGGGGGGCTTCCCAGCACCACCCCGAACCCGGAAGTTCGGCAAAAGTTCAGGGTTCGGGGGGGTGCTGGGAAGCCCCCCAGCCCGGCTGTGACCTTTTAAAACAGCCGCACAGCTTTCCAGCTGTCTCCCGAAGCCGAACGCCAAACCCGAACTTCCGCATTCGGCATTCGGAGACAGCTGGGAAGCCGCGCGGCTGTTTTAAAAGGTCACAGCCGGACTGGGGGGCTTCCCAGCACCCCCCGACCCCTGAACCCAGACGTTCGGCAAAAGTTCGGAGTTCGGGGGGGTGCTGGGAAGTCCCCCCAGTCCGGCTGTGACCTTTTAAAACAGCCGTGCGGCTTCCCAGCTGTCTCCCGATGCCGAACGCCAAACCTGAACTTCCGCGTTCGGTGTTCGGCGACAGCCGGGAAGCCGCACGGCTGTTTTAAAAGGTCACAGTCGGGCTGGGGGGCTTCCCAGCAACCTCCCGAACCGAACCCGGGGTTCAGAAAAATTTTGCCTCTTCTTACGAACTTTTTTCGAGTTACGAACTGGCGTTCGGGAGACTGCTGGGAAGCCCCGCCGCCTGGCTATCACCTTTTAAAACAGCCGCGCGGCTTCCCAGCTGTCTCCCGAACACCGGTTCGTAACTCGAAAAAAGTTCGTAAGAAGAGGCAAAATTTTTCTGAACCCCGGGTTCGTATCACGAGTTGTTCGTAAGACGAGGGGTTCGTATCTTTAGGTACCACTGTATTTGTGTGTGTGTGTTACTTGCTAGTTCTTGCTGCCACAACCTGTCATCCAGGGGCCTTCACCTGTATGTAGGAGAGGTAGGACTTTGATAATTTCTATTGCCTTTCTGGTGATAAAAATATGTAAAAAAGTAATTGAAATAATTTAAATGGAGCCTCTTCCTGTCTACATAGTAGGAAGGATTCAACTTTTCCTTCTTTAGAACATAAACTTAAAAGAGGTTTAAAAAGCATGCCCTTTAAATTTTTTTAAATGAATTTTTCTCCTCCCCCTCTTTTTTTTTTTAACTTAAGCATTAAAATACAAACATCAAGTATTGGAGAATATAAAACTGGAGCTGCCCAGATCATGGTCATTATTTCCTCTTAAAAGTAAATGCAAAATAATGCAAGGCACTGGACAAAAAGCAAGATACTGTTGGACTGTTACAAATAGAGCAGCTCCTACCAGAATCTCAAAAGAGACAGAAATTCCAAATTGTATTAGAAACTGCAAGGGATTCTAGATCAGTGTTTCCCAACCTTGGCAACTTGAAGATATCTGGACTTCAACTCCCAGAATTCCCCAGCCAGCGAATGCTGGGAGTTGAAGTCCAGATATCTTCAAGTTGTCAAGGTTGGGAAACACTGTTGTAGATAATATGGGCAAGCTAATACTTAGTGACTATCAAAGGTTCTGCCCTTGAGGAATCAAGACTTCAGCATATCTAAGTGGCTTTGTCATCAAAATGCTATGCAAATTGATCACATATAGGTCATGGGTTATTAAGGTATATTTAACTCTGCAATGCCAACACATTTGATTTGGGGTGAAGGACATGGAATTGAATGAAATAGGATGCGTAACCTGGGGGATTCAGGTGTGTGTGTGTATGTGTCTCTGTGTGTCATTCCAAAGCTTTATTTTGATGCATTATACCTTTTTTGTGTTGGAAAACTGGAACAGTAATTTCATAAACAAATTATCCAGATCAACTAATAATAATGGGAGAAAGAATACTTAATCAAATGCGAATGGACTTCAATGATGCTTAGGCAGAACAAGGGAAATCCACCATATATGTAGTCAAGATTTATATGCATTACATTGTGTGTGTGTGTGTGTGTATGTGTGTAACATATTTTTGCTGATAATGAAAAGGAAAGGAGACTACTATAGATCTATTTTGAGCTTATTTGCCCTCATCAGATAGCCATAGCCGGGGTGGAACAGCAGGTAGAGTGCAGTATTGCAGGCCACTGAAGCTGACTTGTACATTTGAAGGTCAGTGGTTCAAATCTCATCACTGGCTCAAGGTTGACTCAGCCTTCCATCCTTCTGAGGTGGGTAAAATGAGGACCCGGATTGTGGGGGCAATAGCCTAGCTCTGTTAAAAAAAGTGCTATTGCTAACATGTTGTAAGCTGCCCTGAGTCTAAGGAGAAGGGTGGCATAAAAATTGAATGAATGAATGAATGAATGAATGAATGAATGAATGAATGAATGAATAGCACATCATATATGTAGCCAAGGTTTCTTCCCCAATTCCCCCAAAACTTTAACCTTTGTCTACAGTCCACCTCACCTCATTCCTAAGAGATCTGTAAGGGGCGTGTATAAGCACACCCTTGTGCCTACCGTCCCCGCCCTATTGCCAAATTTACTTATACCTACTTGCTTTTGTTTATGTTTGTACCATACCTATTATCTTGTACACGTTTTGACAAATAAATAAAATAAAAATAAATAAAAAGGTGAACTTACAGTATATCTCATTGATTTCAATGGACTACTTTGGCCATAGCTAAATATAGATCTAGCTTAGTGTTGATCAAATGATTTTAAAATTATTATGTTTTCATTACTCCTGGATGTCCTATACAGGATAAAGGAAAGCTATATCCTTTAATATCTAGGTTTTTGTATATATCAGTCTATATTTGTATCTCTATCATCTATCATGAAACAGGTTGGGATAAAGATATGGAAAGTGGCTATTTTCTGTTTCAACATGATAGAATGTGACACATGGCTATCTTCTGTTTGCATACAATGGTTTTCATGACAGAAATCTTGTTATCTTTCTCAGGGATTTGTTTGGATGGTGCAGTCCAATTTCTCCACCTTTCTGTTTCCTGAAACGTTGTGGCAAGGTCAGTCTGATTGATGGGAGTCTCATCTTTTTAAAAAACAAAGCATATGCACGTTGCATATACAACAACATGTTCTACACATAAGGCTTGGCTTCCACGATGAAAAGGCTTTTCTATTGCTTTAATGGAGGGCTTCATTTGAAACTTTAGCAAAGCAGCATACTTTTGCATATTCTCGAAGGATGTCTCCATGTTTATTTTTTAATTTTTTTATCAAGCATGTATTAGATAACAGATATAAGTATAAACATGATTATGAATATATAAATAGATACGAATAAAAGGGAATATTAGGACAGGGATGTTAGGCACACTAGTGTGCTTATGTACATCCCTTAAAGACCTCTTAGGAATGGGGAGAGGTCAACAGGTTCTATGTCCATATACATAGCAGCTTTGTCCCATCCCTTTGTAATCCTCAATGTAAGCTTATTAGTTTTTCAGCTCTACAATTTTATGGCAGTGGATTCCTTGTACAGGAGAAATAAACTAAGTAGCACTTGAATCAGTCCTATTTAGTAATGGAAATGCAATGGCTTTGTTTTGATCTCTGTTTCACTTCTCAATGGCTATGGATCTGTAAAGGTCAGTCTAAGGTAGTGTTTTTAAGGGTTTTTCCATGCTGACTCCTTAAGCTACCAGACACCTATGTTTACACCTGCTATACTGAAGCCAACTTGAGAAGTCCATTTTTAGATTTCTGATTTGGCCAAGGGAATGGCCCAGTATTCTGTCCCAGCTATGTTTAAAATAATCCTTGATGATGGGTTCACAGGATTTCCAGACCAGGAAAGCAAGCACCAATTCAGGGATATCTGTTCTGCTGGCATGTCCCAACCGCCCGTAATTACAGGGTAATTAGTCCAGAAAGGCACACACCACACAATAGAAGGAAAACCAAAAATCTTTATCAACAGAAAAGCAGAAAAAAACTCCCTTTTTAATTGTCAAAGGGATTTTCTGGCACACACAAGGCACAGGTTAAATGCAATCCAATTTCTCACCCAGTAACTGGGAAATTTAGTCCAAATTCCAAAGTCCAGAAAGTCCACACAAGGTCTTGAACAGGGAAACAGCAAAACCACGATCTTGAACTCTGAATCAGCAGAACCACAATCTTGATGAACTATGAAGCAGATAAACTTCCACAAGGCTAAACCAGCATGCTGTTCCTTTTATCTGTAGCATTAATTACAGCAGCCCCACCCAACCCCAGGTGGGCTCACTTATCTCCTGTAATAATCCTTCAGCTGTTCTCTCCTATGCATCACTCTACGCATGCATGGATTTGTCATAAGTTCTTGTTCAGAATCCAGGGATGATAAGGATGATTGATCTCCTCCTGGGCTGACTGCCAAACCTCCCCCTTCTCTGCTACTCACGCTTCCGTCATCAGAGGAGCCTTCGTCGGGAGATTCTATTGGGAGCAAAACAGACCTCTGGCATGTGGATGTTTCACCCACCTCCACCTCCACATTCCTTGGGGCAGTAGCTGGGCCAGAGCCAACCACAACAGATGTCTATACAAAATACACTTGAGCATTAGCAAAAGAGAGATGTGCTGAACCTGAAGAATCGGGCAAGATGGTTCAGTTCTGAGACTGAATAAAAAGAGAGAAAAAAGAGGAGCCTTTATTAAAATGAAGTGAGAAATCTCTATTCTTATCTTTTAGCTTTGCCACACTTACACCCTCTTTTGGCCATGACCAATTTCACTCTTGTCCTCTTGTTCACTCATGTGCAGCAATCAGGCTATTTCATAGGTTTCACCTGTAGCTCTCAAACATGACAACTTTTCCCATTCTTGCTTTTTTCCTCTTCTCATAATATCATAATATTTCCCCCCACTCACTCCTCCACCCGAAACAAAATACTCTATGAAACTAGACTTACAACCCTGAGTCTAGAAAGCTCAGAATTACGACTCCTTAAACATGATCTAAGTATTACACACAACATCATATGTTGCAATGACGTGCCTGTCAATGATTACTTCAGCTTCAACCACAACAACACATGAGCACACAACATATTCAAGCTTAATATTAATTGCTCCAAACTTGACTGTAAAAAATATGACTTTAGTAATCAAGTTGTCGAAGCGTGGAACTCATTACCGGACTCCGTAGTGTCATCCCCTAATCCCCAACATTTTACCGTTAGACTTTCCATGGTTGACCTCACCAGATTCCTAAGAGGTCAGTAAGGGGCGTGCATAAGTACACTAGCATGCCTCCCATCCCCTGTCTTATTGTCTCTCCCGTATCTCATCTCTCATCTCTCCTATTCCTATTCTTTTCTTCTATTCTCTCATTGATATATTTTACTCCTATATTTTCACCTTCATTCTTTCTTTTATATATTTTTTCCTATATTTTCTCCTCTATTCTTTCCTTGATGTATTTTACTTCAAGTATATCCACTATAACCTTCAGTGTATTATTGTGTATTATTGTGTATTGGACAAAATAAATAAAAAAATAAAAAATAAAATAAAAAATAAAATAAAAATCTCTGGGAAGCAAAGAGGGGCATGAAGTTGTTCTTTTGTTTTTGCTTTTTCTGTCCTGCCTACAACAGAATACTAGGGAAAGAAATGCCAAGAGCCTATTTTGTTATATAAATTAATAACTTTATTGTTAGGCATTGTGCCCTTTGATGAACCATAAATACAGAGCTAACAAGTGTTACTTATTTATGATGATCCCTAAACTGTGAGCTATTTAACTTTGAGATGTAACCTCACTTTCTTATTTCTATGGGTTGGGGTTCTTAGACCTAGCCTGAGGATAGCATTCATTTGCATCCTGATTTTCACTGAAGGAAGCATTTTGAAAAAAATGAAAATCTGATCTTCAGAATTTGGTTGTAATCTAAGCACAATTATTTTATGCTTTACAGTTTGTTTTTCCATCACAAACAAGGGTCAATCAACATTTCAAAATATCTCGCAAATGTACTCATTTTAATTTGAATGTATCCCTCCAACATTTGTGTGATTGTCCAAGAAAATCTGCGCCAGATAATAACAGGAATAAATTGTCCAAAGAATAGCAATTTCTTTAATCAAGGAAACATGATGATTAAATCAAAAGCTTTAGACAGGTTTTTTGATATCATCAATGTTCTTTTGTCTACTAATAATGACACATCGTTGATGAATTTTAAAAAGACATTTACCATGGAGCACAATCTAGACTGGAAAAAGGTCAGAACTGTATTTTTTGCAATTAAACCCATTAACTGTAGCATAGATGGATTTTTTCAAGTGATTTGGATTAAAATATATTAGTGGAATGTGAAAATACCTACCAAGAAAGATGGCCTTTTTCAAAATATAGAAATACAAGGACCCTGAAATTTTACCATATCCTCCCCATCTGTGTCTGTGACGTTTTAAGTGGAATAATCATAGCATAAATGAAATCATAGAAAGCAAAATAAAGTCATTCCATTTACCTGCATTTTTGAGATAGTTATAAAGGACAGCAATGGGCTCAGCTGAAGAAGCTGGACAAGAATGGTATGTTTCTCATAGCTCTTCAAAGGAACCTTGCTTGTTTTATTAACCTATACTAGAATCATAAGATGGGTGACATATAAATGTAATAATAAGAAAAAGAATGTGCTATGCATTCCATGTTTGCTATCAGTTATCAAAAGAAGAATCACCTGCTGGGTTTTTTTTAAAGTACAGTACTGTATTTTTCAGAGTACTGTATAAGACAGACCTTTTCCCCCTTAAAAGAGGCCGACAATTTGGGTGTGTCTTATACTTCGAATGTAGTTTTGCAAAGTTTTTTCCCCCTAGCTCTAATGAGGTGCTAATGATTTTTCTTGCAGACTTGTTTTCATTGCTACTCCCTCAGAAAATGGTTTTTTCAGCCCTATTGAGGTGCTAACTATCTTCCTGATTTGCAGGATTTTAAAAAGCCCTAAGTCTTTGCAGACTTGTTTTCATAGCTCCTCCCTCCAAAGAAGATTTTTTTCAGCCCTAACCAGGAGTTAAAATAATGTACTGAAGCTGATCAGACTAAGGATGCTAGCCAGATGAATACCTGGTAAGTAGATCCCCCCACCCCTATTTTCCTCCCCCAAAACTAAGAGACATCTTATACTCCGATGCATCTTATACTCTGAAAAATACAGTAGTTTTAAATGGGAACTCTATAGCCAAAAATCAGAAGCTGTCTGTAGTATTTATTTATTTATTTATTATCTGTCTGTCTGTCTGTCTGTCTGTCTATGCAATTTATGAAACTTATATTGCTGTCTATTCGCACATGGTGACTCAAGGCAGTTTACAGAATATAAAACCTGGTAGAAATCAATAAAACTAATAAAAGAAGTCATATAATAAATTAATCCTCTCCTCCTCCCTGGTGACAGCATCTCACAGGAGCCATCTAATGCGTTCCATCCCACATCCTTTTTAACCCCCTCCTCAATTTTGTTTAAAAGGTTTATCTATCTATCTATCTATCTATCTATCTATCTATCTATCTATCTATCTATCTATCTATCTATCTACCTACCTACCTACCTACCTACCTACCTACCTACCTATCTATCATTGCGACTTGTATGCCACCCAACTCCATTATGGATTCTGGGTGGCTAACAGCAATATAAAACAATAAAATCAATTATAACCCATCCACCCCCTAATTATAAAAACATTCATCCATACATCCGGGACAAGATGGAGCCATTCACCAGCTCCATGCCTGCTGGAAAAGCCATGTTTTTACGGATTTCCAGAAAGCCTGGAGGGTGGGGATCGTGCGGATCTCAGGGGGCAGATGATTCCACAGAGCCTTGCAACTTTGCAGCTTTGGAGCTGCAATTTACTTCATCAGATATATAAAGTGGCTAAGCTGATGTGGGATTTGAATTGAGATGGAGGGAGGAGAAAGGAAGGGGAAGACAGATTGGTTATGCAGGAGCAGGTGACATATGAGACAAATTACCAGTACCTTCTCAATTAACTGCTATACTCTGTTAAGAAGCTATTTGCATATTGAGACCTTCCAAATGTGCCTGAAACCTTTTGATTTATACTACTTCAGTAACCTCTCATTCTGTGGTGGAGTTTAAGGTTCGTTGTTCCAAAATAGCCACTTGGAGCTCTGCCCTGGAGTGTCTTGGGAAGTTTAAATATTTTCATACTTGGTCCATGTTCAAATCCTAATGTCAGATTTTTGTCCATTCATTCTTTTGTGCAAAGTTTGTCCTCTTTGCTTTCCTGACCTCAAAGCGACTGTTTTGAGAAAGAATGGAAGAGACTCAAGAGGAGGAGGGGGCAGAGAAAATAGGGAAGGGAGTAAACTAGAGGCTATGGCTGGCTTCCTTCTTGTTGGCAACAAAGATTCTAATCCAGCCAAAGAATGTTTTCAAAGCTGAATTAAAGTTAAATGCCTGGAGCCCTGCAAAGCTTGAGTGTGAATCCTGATGCACTGTAATGGTTCCTCTCAGGGGTAAAATGTTCCCATTTCACTTGTGCCTATTGGTCATCAGAGAGCCAATTGCAAATGGAGCATGAGGCCCCACCCACCCACCCGGACACCGCCATTCCTTTACTCTCTGCACATGTGCAAAGCATTTTATGCATGCACAGAGGGTAAAAGAACCCAAATGGCGACAGGTGGGTGGACCCCCGTGCTCCCTTCATGACTGGCTATCTGATGACTGATAGGCACGAACAAACCAGGAGCATGTTACCCCTGGTTCTTTTGCAGAACAGAAGGGGTCTTCCTGGCTCTAAATTGAGTTCAGTGGAATAAGTGCTGAAAATGATGTTATTGACATCAGTCACTTTTTTCCTTTTTATGGCTAAGAATAAATAGTAGCATCATTTAGGATCCATGAGCTGCAGTACTCAGTTAAATCATTCTTACCATAGCAGCAATCAGAAGAAAAGAATTTTACTTGGTTAACTATCACCCCAAAATTTGAGATATCACCACATGTTGATGTATCTGTCAGGGTTCCAGGTAACACCACCAATGAAAGAAAACTCCAAGGCTTGAATTTCCTCAAAGTTCCATTTCATTAGAGATGTCATATTGGCATATCTGGGGAAACCCCAATCTGAAAACTTCCGGGTTTCCTTCATCCAAAAGAAAGTCCATGTCCCTGCCCCAGCACCCACATATCCATCACATCATCCAATCAAAGCACCATCCCAACTGGAGATGCTTCCCAGTCACACCCCTCCGGGGGCAGGGCAGGGTGGCCTTTACTCTTGAAGAAAGGAATGTTTTTTTGACTATATATCGCCCCAGTTCCATGCAACCCCCTCTTCCAGTTTCCCACAACACTAAATGTAGCAGGCTAGAAGATCCAAGGTCCAAAAAATGGCTTCCAGGTCTGACAGTATCTTGTTTACGAATGGAATACTGGAGACATGTTGGACATATCAAGAAGGCTGATGTTTATTTTTAAAGCAAAGCCCATCTGAGAACTTTTTAAAAACTGTAATAAATAATGAAAATTACCTTGAAGGACAGAGAAAAGATCCATTAGCAAAGCAACCAGATCAAGAAAGTGCTTTACAAAGACACCTCAAATAGCTTCTCCCCACATCTGCAATTCTTACAAAGAGAAAAGAGGGAGTAAACATACCATAATCAGATTTGCAAGTTTCTGTGGGTATAGCCTTTCTAAAAACAGCTTTAGATCAATATGTTGTTTGTTTCTTGGTCTAGTCCAGAGTTCTCCAACCATGGCAACTTTAAGACCTGTGGACCTCAACAAAGTTGGCTGTGGAATTCTGGGAATTGAAGTCCATGTGTATTAAAGTTGCCAAGGTAGTCTACATGATAGGACTGAAATAGACTCATTACATCAGTGGTGTCCCACTGGCGGCGCATGGGCCAGATGTGTCACATGCAGCCCATGCCCATCCCAGCTCCACACATGATGGCAATGGGATGCCACAAGTCTGACACCCATGCACCACACTGATCCAACGAACAGTTCTTTTCTAACACCTGTTATATACAGTATGAGACACAAGAAACAATGAAGCATACTTATGCTAAGTCTCTACTTGTGGAGGCTCTACAAGTGGAAAAGAATCATAATAACTAGCCAAGCAGCTACTGAAACTATAAAATTGAATCTGCAATAATTAAATCATAATGAATCTGAAAATTCAATCTAAGTCGTGAAGAATGGCAGATGATTTAATCTACCATGAAAGACCAGCAAATTGCTAATTATTTAGTCTACCGTTATTATGCCAGGGCAGGAAAGATGTGCTTGTAGGAGGACTGGAAAATCTCACTAGATTGGAAGAGAGCAAAAATGAAACCTAGCTTGAAAAAAAGGAAAGGAAAATGAACTGGAAAATTAGACACCTATGAGCTTGATATCTGTGCTCGGCAAGATCATTAAACAGATTACCAAGCAGCATTTTTGTGAGTGCTTGGATAGGGAAATTACAATTAAGAAAAGGCAACAAATCATGCTAGACTATCCATATCTTCTCTTATAGCTTAATTATTCAGGTGAATGCTAGAGATACAACACTCAGACCCAGGAACATTTGTACCTGGTCCTGAGTGCCCTATGGGAAGGCAGTGGTGCTAGAGAAAAAATAGTATTTTCTCCATTTATATCACAGATCAGACTTTAATGTGGATTCAACACAGTGTTCATTTGGAGTTACCGTATCTCTTTCCACAGTTTTACTCCGGGGTATTATTCATCCCAATTCACACGGTAGGGAGAATTTTTTGTCTGGGCAATTTGGGCATAGAGTAAATTGAGCTGAACTTTAATAAATTACATTTCTCCATAGAAAACAATCCTAAAACCCATTAGCAAACCACTTGGTTCCATCTGACTCAGGAGATGGACCATTCCATCTGGCCTTTCACCTTTGTAGAGAATCTATGGAGAAAAACTGTGCAATGGAATGGCTACATCTTCGGGACCGCCTTCTGCTGCACAAATCCCAGGGACAGATTAGGTTCCACAGAGTTGGCCTTCTCCGGATCCTGTCGACGAAACAATGTTGTCTGGTAGGACCCAGGGGAAGAGCCTTGTCTGTGGCAGCCCCGACCCTCTGGAATCAACTCCCCCAGAGATTAGGATTGCCCCCACCTTCCTTGCCTTTCGTAAACTCCTTAAAACCCACCTCTGTTGTCACGCATGGGGAAATTAATTCCCCTGGGCCGTTTCCACTTTACGTATGGTTTGTAGGGGATGTATGATTGTTTTTTATATTAAGGGTTTTAAACTGTTTTAATTATTGGATTTGTACTGTTTTTGCTGTTGTGAGCCACTTCAAGTCTTCGGAGAGGAGCGGCATACAAATCTAATAAATAATAATAATAATATTAAATGATTGACAGGAGAAGCAAGGAATGATGGAAGAGGGGAATGCCATTTGAGGAACAAGTTGGATTGGAACATCTTGAAAGGAATATTTGAATACTTCTATTATTTTGAGGTATGAAAGATTATTTAGACAAATAGGCATTGTAATCTTATTAATTGCTATTGTTTTGATCTGGGTTCAAAAGCCAGAGTTTGGAAGGATTGTGGCATGAAAAGCAACCTGTAATGCAGTGATAGTGAACCTATGGCACTAGTGCCACAGGTGGCACACAGAAGCATATCTGCTGGCACGCGAGCCATTGCCATAGCTCTGCTCCAACATGCACGTGTGTGCCGGCCAGCTGATTTTTGGCTTATACACAGGCTCTGGAAGGGCGTTTTTAGCTTCCAGAGAGCCTCCGTGGGGATGGGGAAGGGCCTTTTTATCTTCCTTCAGCTCCAGTGAAGCCTTTGGAGCCTGGGGAGGGTGAAACACTGGGGTCACCTGAAGTTGGGAAACAGGCCTCCAGAGGGCCTCTGGGAGGCTAGGGAAGCTGTTTTCACCCTTCCCAGGCATTGAATTATGGGTATGGGCACTTCTACATGTGCGATAAGTGCTCACACACACTCTTTTGGCACCTAAGGAAAAAAAGTTTCGCCATCACTGTTATATGCTTTCTGCAACTAGGTTTGTACCTTGGTGCTCAAAGAGAGTATTGCTTATTTGCTTTTCAATTACTGATTTGCATAAATAAACTATAGGCCCTGTCTGATCAGGTCTATTAGTAGGTGATGATTACTTATAAGGTCTTTACAGCTGTCTGAAAAATGTGGAATCAGTTCTTCTGGGGTCAAATTCAGCTAGGTAACTAATATGAAGTTAATGTAATGTCTATGTTCTGAGCAAGCCTTTGTATCATTCCCACTAGGTTGACTAGACCAGGAAATCAACTTCACAGGAAAGCGAAAACTACTATTATTGAGACTGGCTGTAATAACAAAACCTTGCAAGACTGATTGTGCAGAATTACCTCCTCCTTCTCATAGTTCTGTGAATTAGGGAGGTGAATGTCTGAGCTGCTTCTGAATAATCTTATTGCTGTGGGCTTGAAAGACATTTCAGTTTTTTTCTTGGGTATTTCTATCAAAGTCATCCTCCTTACTTTTTACAGTCTTAGATAATAATCTAAATGTAAGTTAGTTTGACTACCCTCTTGTGAGTATGAGTGTGGCTGGAAATGGTTTTGGAAGGCAAACTAAAGACATTAAAATACAAGAATTTCCTTCCCCTTCCCAGAATTTAATGTAAAAAACAGCATTTAAAGCAGGTTTATTATTTATTGATTTGATTTGATTTGATTTGATTTGATTTGATTTGATTTGATTTGATTTGATTTGATTTGATTTGATTTGATTTGATTTGATTTGATTTGATTTGATTTGATTTGATTTGATTTGATTTGATTTGATTTGATTTGATCTGATCTGATCTGATCTGATCTGATTTGATTTGATCTGATCTGATCTGATCTGATCTGATCTGATTTGATCTGATCTGATTTGTATGCCACCCCTCTTCGTAGACTCGGGGCTGCAAATGTTTGAAGAGAACACAGACATAGCTCAGAGAAAAGTAAGGACCCCAGAAACATATCATGGACCAAAGTGAGTGGCAGAGACAGAAACTTGTATTATGTTGGGCTAGTAAATCTGAAAGCAAGTAGCAGAGTTGAATAAGAAATCAGAAGAAATACTATGAAAAAGTGTCAACTATAGAAAACTGACATCAATTTTAAAAGTTTTAAAAAACCCGCAAGCACTTCTATAAGTCAGAGATGAAAGTGATATGAAAGAGAGAGATGAAAATGAACAATGGAATGTAACATCAGAATTAGAAAAAAAATCTTAAACATCATCCAGTCTAACGTCTATGTTGTGCAGAAATTGCTACTACAGCATCTTTGTTTAAACTTCGTTTAAACAGCTCCTCAAATATTTTCAAGCCTTAATCTTAGGAGAATGAATGAGGGAAGTCTCCCACTTTCATGTGAAAGATACTGTTTTTTGGAAGTTCACTTCAGGATCAATATTTGCATATTTGCAGGTAAGTTATCCTTTTGAAGCAGACAAATAAGGGTTGGTAAGGAATCAGGATTGAACATTTTATAGAAAGAAAGTATTGCAATGGCTTTCTCGGATATCATGGTCCAAATCATGATCCTCTATTGACAATTCAAAATGAGGAAACTGGAGCCTGATTGGAATTTTGCAAATGAGGTTAAAATGATACTGAATCTCAGACGGCACCTGGGTGTAGAGAATCATGGAGATATCCAGATGCTGTTAAAGCAATAGTAGTTGTAGAATAATAATGATAACAACAATGACAACAACAACAGAATTGGAAGGGACCTTGGAGGTCTTCTAATCCAACTCCCTGCTTAGGCAGGAAACCCTACACTACTTCAGACATATGTTGAACCCTGGGAGGCCAGGAAAGATTAGAAAAAAGTTCAGGCAAGCTCTCCTTTGACTCTACAGGACAATATTTCTCAATCTTAAAAACTTTATTTATTTATTCATTTATTTATTTATTTACCTACCTACCTACCTACCTACCTACCTGCCTGCCTACCCATCCATCCACCCACCCACCCACTCACCCACCCACCCACCCACCCACCCACCTACCTATTAAGTTATTTATTTATCCAAGGTTCAATTTATTATCAGCGCTGCGTTGGTCACACCATTGCCATCCCAATACTAACTTTCTTCCAGTACTCCATACTATGTAAGATCCCCCCCGTATTCTCCCCATATTCCATTGCAGCCTGCTAAACCCGGTGATCAGGTCCAACATTCGCCACATACACAACCGTCCCCTCCCCCTGTAGTGATTTATTTATTTATTAGATTTGTATGCCACCCCTCTCTGAGGATACAGGGGGAAACCCACTATGAAGTGAATAAGATTTTAAATTGCCACATTTTCTTGGGCCAATTACAGTGCTTAATTCATTGAAAGGGGTACCCTTTGTCAGAGGCTACCCGGGCTAAGAGACAGGATATCAAGGCTGATAGGTTAATTAAACAGTTCCACAAAAAATACCCAACCAAGCATAAGGGTCCCCCGGGGAAGGGAAGAGGGGGTTAAAAGCAATATCAACCCCCGTGTGTTTTATTCTATTGTTTCAGGAGTTGCTTCTTCTTTGCAAAAGGGGGGCGCCTTTCAAGTTGAAACCATCATTTGGAGTTAGAGATTTTGGGCTGACACAATAGAATAGTATTATGGGAATTGGGAGGGGTAGTTGCATGAGAGGGAAAATTACTAGCCACAACAAATTCCTTTCTTAGAGTCAAAGGCTTTGTTCTGCACTAGCGGATGTAAAGAGGAGGTCAGTGAAATCCCTGATGAACCTTAGCCTGGGTGAGGTACTAGACAGAAATTAGTATTTAGATGGCAACAGTGTGACCAATGTGGCTCTGATAATAAATTGAACCTTGGGTGAGAGAAATGGACTGGAATCTGATTTATTTCTCAGATGCTATTTGGGGTGCTGACAAATGGTTTGCTTACAAGCCAACATGACCTGCATCAGGAGTGGGTTCTTACTTATCTTGCTGCTGGTTTGCTTCCTCCCATACCATGTGGGAGCATCTCATGGGTACATGCATGCTTTGCGTGTGCATGCACAGTACCAAAAAAATAAAATAACCCCCCCCCCCCCAAAAAAAAGGCAAAACCAAGATGATGACACATGTACAGTGCCGGAAACCTGGCTTCTATGCATACTCAGAAGAAAATAAAACGCGGAAAAAATCCTCCCCCCCAAAAAATCAATTAAAAAGACCTCACCTACAAAAATATATTGATAAAATTGAACAGGTCCAAAGACGGGCTACAAAAATGGTGGAAGGTCTTAAACATAAAACTTACCAGGAAAAACTTAATGAACTCAATCTGTATAGTTTGGAGGACAGAAGGGAAAGAAGGGGGGCATAATCAAAAGTTTTAAATATGTTAAAGGGTTAAATAAGGTTCAGGAGATAAGTGTTTTTAATAGGAAAGTGAACACAAGAACAAGGGGGCACAATCTGAGGTTAGTTGCGGGAAAGATCAGAAGCAATGTGAGAAAATATTATTTTACTGAAAGAGTAGTAGATGCTTGGAACAAACCTCCAGCAGAGGTCATTGGTAAATCCACAGTAACTGAATTTAAACATGCCTGGGATAAACATATAGCCATCCTCCCCTGGGCATGTTCAATTTATACATGGTATGCTTGTGTGTATGTCTGTTAGTATATGGGGTTCTTTTAAATCTTTAAATATTTTAAAGTTATTGGATTATTTATGATTTGTTCTATCTTGTTGTGAGCCGCCCCAAGTCTTCGGAGAGGGGCGGCATACAAATCTAAATAATAAATAAATAAAATAAATAAATAAAATACAGGAAGTAGTACAAGGGCAGACTAGATGGACCATGAGGTCTTTTTCTGCCATCAATCTTCTATATTTCTATGTTTCTAAAAAAAAAAGATGGTGGCATCCACAGACTGGCACTGACTGAACCAGTTCTGTGATGTTATTATGACATTATCAGTGATTACTTCTGGTTTGGGAAAACAAGTGCAAACTGGGGAGGAAGCCACCTCTGACCTGCATGCTTTTGTATCTACCAATTTTGTGAACATTGAGCAATGGAATATGGTTTGAACGTTTTAGCCCATTTTGGAAAAGGAGAGATGTAAAAATGTGGGTAAATAAAGCTGGAAACATTAATAAGAAAGGAAAAGACTGTATCAACTTGGACATGGGTTTATAGTTCCCCCCAATAATAATTATGTATTAACATTTTCAAGGCTGAAAAATGCTAATAAGCTATTTATATGTATAAATGCAAATTTAAAATAATTACCAGAATTTATTTATATTTCACAGAAAACAAACCAATTAAATTTCCCATTCACATCACCTCAAATAAATTCAATTACTTTACCCTCCCTACACATCATTCCAAATTAATAGTTCTTCAATTAAACTGGAGATTATTTTCCATCCAGATCCAGATTCAATTCAAATTCTGCTCAGTTAATTGTTGCATCTGCCACAATCCTTTCTTCTAAAAATCACCTGTATGGTTCATTCAGGGAATGAAATTTAACAGCTCAGAGTTATGGGTCAGATAAATGAATATTCTTTCAAGCATTTTATAACAGGCGGAACAGCTAAATTAACATGACTGAAGAATATCTGTGGTGAGCGGTTGTATTAAATAGTTCTTTCTACCTGTACTTTTTCTGTATATACAGAGAACCAGGGATAGAATACTAAGATACCAGTAAAGTTACTATTCTTGGATTTTGCAGCAATATAAATGCCAATTGCTGATGGACACAGTACTCACTTGTCCTGATAACTAGTGATGGACAAACCCAACAATGTTTGGGTTCGGCAAGTTCGGACGAACTTTACGCAAAATTCAGCGGAACCCGAACCGAACCCGAAATCGAACCTGAACAGGGAATCCTTCCCACGAAGAGATTCCGGGGGCGGAGCTTTGACGTCACCGGCAGGTTGCTAAGGACGCCAAGGTGATCACTTTCTGGATTCCATGGAATCCAGGAAGTGATCACCTTGGCATCCTTAGCAACCTGCCAGTGACGTCACAGCTCTGAACGCCAGACACAACCCCGAACTTTGCCCGAAGTTTGAAAAAATTTTGGGTTCGTGTTTGGCATATTGAACACCACAAAATTTGGTACGGACCCGAATTGTGCGGGTTCGGTTCGCCCATCACTACTGATAACCTCAACTTGAAGTGTGCCAGTTGTTATCATAATCTTCCTGATATTTTTCAATAACAGATAGCAGTTCTTTAAAAAAAAAAAAACTTTATCAATTATTTACATTAAGAAAAAAACAAATACCATAAAACAAACAAACAAAGGCAAAGACAGAAACAGAACACAACTTATACAGACATATAGACATCATCATTCATGATTACAATTATATATCAAGTCTTAAACATTCAACAATGTACATATTTGTACACAATCTTCCTGTTTACATTATTGTTACAGCTTTTTTAAAATTGGCCTACTAGTTTTTGCATGCTATATTATATCATTGTTACCTAAATCTTAATCTTATTAATTTCAATCATATTACCTGTCATAGAGTATTCAAAATTAATTGCTAGACAGCAATTTTTCATTATTTTGTATATCTAGTAAATGAAATGAATAACAAGATTGCTTACTTTTTTTAATACTTTCAAATTGTGAGAAATTTGACTATATTATAGATATTTAAACTTTTAAATATTTTTTCTGATTAACCCAGTCGTGCCACCTGCTCAAAGTTCGCTAGAATTCAGTATTGTCTCTTTCTAGCAGTTCTATCCTACCTATGTGTCCAATAATTTTAAAATGTTATGGTTTTATTATATGATGTGATTAGGTATTATATGCATTATATGATGCAACTGATTCCAATAGATTGTTTAGTACAAAAGGCATTCTTACGAAAACATTGTTGTGTTAAGTTCTGGAACAGACATTTGTGCAAAGAAGATTTGGGGAGATAACACAGTATGCAAGAAGGAGACAAAGAAACAACCAGTAAATATTAATTCAGGCAGGCCTATCAGACAGGTCTTCAAGAAAGGAGCTGCAAGTCAGAAATGATAAGCAGAAGACAATAGATTAAAAAAAAGTCCTAAGCATTTTTAAACAGGAGTGTACAAACAGAAGTGTACAAAAATATTGGATCTTGGGTCTTCGTGTTCTACATAGCTAATTAATAAGGGATAACAAAAGATTTTAAAAGGAAGAAAAATACTATTTCTGAAGGCTTCAGAAAGGGAGGAATCTCAGTGTTGGTTCACATATGCAGGCCTTTTATCATGATATGCCTGATATTTAATACAGCAGTTGGGGTATTAGGATTTCAGGGTTTCAGAAAGTTTATTCACAAGTCTAAAGAAAGTGGACTAGGTTGTGGTGGCTACTATTTTATTTATTTTTATTTTATTTATTTATTTTGTCTAATACACAATAATACACAATGAAGGTTATAGAGGATATACTCGAGTAAAATGTATTAGAGAAAGAATAGAAGAGAAAATATAGGAATAAAATGTATGCATGAGAGAATAGCAGAAAGGATATAGGGATAGAAGAGAAGATATATAAGATATAGGAGAGACTATAGGACAGGGGACGGAAGGCACTCTATTGCGCTTATGCACACTCCTTACTGACCTCTTAGGAATCTGGAGAGGTCAATCATGGATAGTCTAAGGGTAAAGTGTTGGGAGTTAGGGGATGATACTATGGAGTCCGGTAATGAGTTCCACGCATCGACAACTTGATTACTAAAGTTGTATTTTTTACAAGTCAAGTTTGAGTGGTTAATATTAAGATTGAATCTGTTGTGTGCTCTTGTGTTGTTGTGGTTGAAGCTGAAGTAGTCTTTGACAGGCAGGACATTGCATCTTATGATCTTGTGGGCAATACTTAGATCATGTTTAAGGCATCGTAGTTCTAAGCTTTCTAGACACGGGATTGTAAGTCTAATTTCGTAGGGTATTCTGTTTCGGGTGGAGCAGTGAAGGGCTCTTCTGGTAATGTATCTTTGGGACATTTTTGAGGGTGTTAATGTCAGAAATGCGGTATGGGTTCCAAACAGATGAGTTGTATTCTAGGATGGGTCTGGTGAAAGTTTTGTAAGCTCTGGTAAGTAGTGTGAGATTTCCAGAGCAGAAGCTACGTAGGATTAGATTAACAACTCAATCCAATATTCTTAGCATATGTGAAAAATGAACATTACATATGGATGAGGAGCTCATCCATACAAAGAAGATTCTCCAGGATCACTCTGCAAGTAGAAAACACATATATTGGTTGACTCACGGGTGCCAAGTTACCTCAATGCGTGACACACATCATCATTTGGACCAGTAGTGGGTTTTAAATGATTTTGCTACTGGTTTGTGTGCATGCGCAGAAGTGTCACAGGTGGGGTGAGTGGAGCCTCCCGCCACCGGTGCTCCAGTTCTAAGAACCAGTCTGAATCAGGAACAACCACTGAAGGGCTACCAAAATTTTACTACCACACTGTGGGTGTGGCTTATGCAGGATGCCCTGCATTTTCTTTCAACATCTTTCAGTGCAAATTGGGTGCCCTGGGTGAAGCTCCATTTTTGCTACCCCACGTTCCCCCCCCATCCGGACAGTAGCCCACCCCTGGGAACAACCCACCACTGATTTGGACCATACTTTATGTTAACATGGATTCCCTTTATGTGTCCCCTGCTTTATAAGGGACACTAAAAGTTTTATATGTGAGAACCTGTATATATGGTAGTAATTAAGTTGCTGAAGGAAACAATCTAAAAGTTATGTGTGCCTCATTTTGTAGTGATCAGAGGGGAAGCAATATCCACCTGTATTATCTCACCTAATTCCTGTCTTCCCTATACTGCTATCCTGAAGATTTGTTGGTTTGAACTCCCTGCTTCCTATAATCTTACCTACAATATATACCAAGGGGGAAAAGGAAGGGGCATTCATTGTGCAAACAGC